>NC_068432.1:5837500-5860000 GCF_023373465.1 Oncorhynchus keta
TCTGTCTCTGGGTGAGACGTGTGTCTCTGTCTCTGGGTGAGACGTGTGTCTCTCTGTCTCTGGGTGAGACGTGTGTCTCTCTGTCTCTGGGTGAGACGTGTGTCTCTGTCTCTGGGTGAGACGTGTGTCTCTCTGTCTCTGGGTGAGACGTGTGTCTCTCTGTCTCTGGGTGAGACGTGTGTCTCTCTGTCTCTGGGTGAGACGTGTGTCTCTCTGTCTCTGGGTGAGACGTGTGTCTCTCTGTCTCTGGGTGAGACGTGTGTCTCTCTGTCTCTGGGTGAGACCTGTGTCTCTCTGTCTCTGGGTGAGACCTGTGTCTCTCTGTCTCTGGGTGAGACCTGTGTCTCTCTGTCTCTGGGTGAGACGTGTGTCTCTCTGTCTCTGGGTGAGACGTGTGTCTCTCTGTCTCTGGGTGAGACGTGTGTCTCTCTGTCTCTGGGTGTGTCTCTCTGTCTCTGGGTGAGACGTGTGTCTCTCTGTCTCTGGGTGTGACGTGTGTCTCTCTGTCTCTGGGTGTGACGTGTGTCTCTGTCTCTGGGTGTGTCTCTGTCTCTGGGTGAGACGTGTGTCTCTCTGTCTCTGGGTGTGTCTCTCTGTCTCTGGGTGTGTCTCTCTGTCTCTGGGTGTGACGTGTGTCTCTCTGTCTCTGGGTGTGACGTGTGTCTCTCTGTCTCTGGGTGTGACGTGTGTCTCTCTGTCTCTGGGTGAGACGTGTGTCTCTCTGTCTCTGGGTGAGACGTGTGTCTCTCTGTCTCTGGGTGAGACGTGTGTCTCTCTGTCTCTGGGTGAGACGTGTGTCTCTCTGTCTCTGGGTGTGACGTGTGTCTCTCTGTCTCTGGGTGTGGCAGGTGAGGAACCTGTGCTACATGGTCACGCGGCGGGAGAAGATGAAGAGTTCCCTGTGTGACCTCCAGGAGAAGATTTTCCACCTGCAGATCCAGCTGCTGGAGGAGGACCTAGCTGGAGGTGAGTGGCACAAACACACCCGCACACACACGATCAGAGAGCCCAAACACACGCACACACGCACACACACGATCAGAGAGCCCAAACACACGCACACACGCACACACACGATCAGAGAGCCCAAACACAAGCCACCAGCTGCAGTGTAGGGTTGTGTTTGACAGAAGCAGACATGCATACAGTATTACACTGCTGTCACTTCCTTCCTGTTATAACCTCAGAGGGTGAATTCAGGACAGCAGTATGTGGCCCTGTTCTAATACTTTCAAAATGCACCCTTATCTCCTTGTTCAATATTTTAAACATGCATCCTTCCCTCCTTGAGGTAATATGGGAATGGGATGGAGCCCGTGGTCATGATTTAGGGAATACAGGTTTCCATTCCATTCCCATGTGACTTCAAGGAGGGAGGGAAGGATGCACGTGAAAAGTATTTGAACCGAGCCCGTCCCAGCTTTGCAGAGGCAGATGGGCAGGGCCCTCCCTGAGTTAGTGCCTGCATGGACTGCTGCTCTTCAGCTTAGGCTGCGTTCAGCCCTCAAAGCCCAGTGACTCTGTCTAGTGGATTCACTCTAAGGACGAGATGGTAGACACAAAGCAATATGCCGTCACTGTGGAATCTGAGATCATCCAGACACGGCCTGCGTCCCCATTGGCACCCTATTCCCCACATAGTATACTACTTTTGACCAGGGCCCATAGGGCTCTGGGCAAAAGTAGTGCACTACCTAGGGTATAAGGGTGCCATTTGGGACGCGAGCAGTGTTATGCGCTCTAGCTATACTCGGCGTTGGTTGGCTGTCCGTCTGCTGTGCGTGTGGAACATGGGAATAGCCCCGTGTTCTGTGTTGGGAGTCTAGCCGTGACGTGGGGAAAGAGAACCCGTCTCCTCTCCCTTCGTGACAGGCTAACTGATGGTTATTGTGAGCTGGCAGGGGAGGGAGGGAGAGAGAGATTCATAGAGAAGAAGAGGGAGAGAGTACCTGACCACTGTGACTGACCCAGACTTAAGGAAAGCTTCTGACTATGTACAGACTCAGTGAGCATAGCCTTGCTATTGAGAAAGGCCGTCGTAGGCAGACCTGGCTCTCAAGAGAAGACCGGCTATGTGCACACTGCCCACAAAATGAGGTGGGAACTGAGATGCACTTCCTGCTGAATGTATGACCATATTAGTGATACATATTTTCCTCAGATTACACAGATCCACAAGGAATTCAAAAAACAAACCCAATTTTGATAAACTCTCATATCTACTGGGTGAAATACCACAGTGTGACATCACAGCAGCAAGATGTGTGACCTGTTGCCACAAGAAAAGGGCAACCAGTGAAGAACAAACACCATTGTAAATACAACCTGTATTTGTCTATTTATTTTCCCTTTTGTACTTCAACTAATTTGCACATCGTTACAACACTGTACATAGACATAATATGACATGTGTCTTTTATTCTTTTGGAACTTCTGTGAGTGTGATGTTTACTGTTCATTTTTGTTTATTATCTACTTCAATTGCTTTGGCGATGTTAACATGTTTCCCATGCCAATAAAGCCCTAGAATTGAATTTAATTGAGAGAGCGAGAGAGAGAGCGCAACGTGGAGGCAAAGAGAGGGATATGAGAGAGGTCGCCCAGTCATTATGATACTGACAGCCCCATCTTTCTCCATCTAAGCGAGCAGGGTGCAGGCAGAGGGCCCGGTCTTCTGTGTCCCAAATGGCGCCCTACTCCCTTCCTAGTGTGTGCAACTTTTGACCAGGGCCCACGGGTGCCCTGGTGAAAAGTAGTGCTCCACATAGGGTGCCATTTGGGCCGCAAGCCACTGAAAGCAGTGTGTTCTATCTGTCCCCTCCCCCGGCTGTGTGTCGGTCCCTCATTTCCATGTGTGAATAGATATGGCTGCTTAGCGCCGGGCAGCCAACACAGGCCCCTGATAGCGCTGAGAAGTGCAGTTGGGAGGTCCTACTACACAACAGCGGGCTTTGGAGGCTCAGGAATGATGAACACTGCAAATTGAGTACCGGCTGGAGAGACTCGCAAAACTCCCCAGGCTAACACACACACACACACGGCCAAGCGTGCCACACAGACATAGGTTAAAAGGACACACACGAGCAAGGACTCTCACAACCGCACACACATACACGCTTCCTTTTCCACACACAGACAGATCCCACTCCAACACACACCTGAACTAACATAGCCAATTCCTCTTTCAAATGTTAATATGCACATAAATTCCCACCCAAACCCCAACCCTCCCCTTTTCCAAGACACACACACTTCTTTCTCTAGTTTCTCCTTAAGACTCTAGAGAGTCCTGGCTAGTTATTCTGTAACAGGGTGGCTCGTTTCCCATTCCTTCAGACACACAGGGGAAACCCTCAGACTCTTTGCCCTGGGCCCTTTACTTGGCCAAGTGGAGTAGTGTGTAAAGACTATTGTC
The DNA here is from genome assembly GCF_023373465.1 of Oncorhynchus keta. Taxonomy (NCBI): domain Eukaryota; kingdom Metazoa; phylum Chordata; class Actinopteri; order Salmoniformes; family Salmonidae; genus Oncorhynchus; species Oncorhynchus keta. The sequence continues at coordinate 5,840,916 of NC_068432.1, forward strand.
ACGCCTGTGAGGGGTTACTATGGGACCAGTACTGGGGCCAGAGGCATGGACACTGCAGGTTGACTACCACTACACCACAACTACTCACATGACTGGGGGCTGTAATGGAGTCAGGGAGAGTCCCAAATGGCACTCTGTTCCCTATGGGCCCTGGTAAAAACTGTTGCGTTATAGAGAGCATAGGGTGCATATTTGGAATGCAGATTTATATCTGTCTAGGGATATCCTACATTCAAGTCTAGCCTTAAAGGTTCCTTTCTACTGGCTTACCTTCCTGTAGACGTGTGTGTGGAGGGGACTCTGGGCTGAGCTCTCTGTCTTCTAGAGAGAGAAGGGGAGGAAGTGGTAGAGGGAGCAGGAGAGGAAGTTGTAGAGGGAGCAGGAGAGCGAGGAGAGGAAGTGGTAGAGGAAGCAGGAGAGTGTAGGAGAGGAAGTGGTAGAGGGAGCAGGAGAGTGAAGGAGAGGAAGCAGGAAAGTGTAGGAGAGGAAGTTGTAGAGGGAGCATGAGAGGAAGCAGGAGAGTGTAGGAGATTGAAGGAGAGGAAGTTGTAGAGGAAGCAGGAGAGTGTAGGGTAGGAAGTGGTAGAGGGAGCAGGAGAGGAAGTGGTAGAGGGAGCAGGAGAGGAAGTGGTAGAGGGAGCAGGAGAGGAAGTGGTAGAGGGAGCAGGCGAGGAAGTGGTAGAGGGAGCAGGCGAGGAAGTGGTAGAGGGAGCAGGCGAGGAAGTGGTAGAGGGAGCAGGCGAGGAAGTGGTAGAGGGAGCAGGCGAGGAAGTGGTAGAGGGAGCAGGCGAGGAAGTGGTAGAGGGAGCAGGCGAGAAGTGGTAGAGGGAGCAGGCGAGGAAGTGGTAGAGGGAGCAGGCGAGGAAGTGGTAGAGGGAGCAGGCGAGGAAGTGGTAGAGGGAGCAGGCGAGGAAGTGGTAGAGGGAGCAGGCGAGGAAGTGGAAGAGGGAGCAGGCGAGAGGAAGTGGAAGAGGGAGCAGGCGAGAGGAAGTGGAAGAGGGAGCAGGCGAGAGGAAGTGGAAGAGGGAGCAGGCGAGAGGAAGTGGAAGAGGGAGCAGGCGAGAGGAAGTGGAAGAGGGAGCAGGCGAGAGGAAGTGGAAGAGGGAGCAGGCGAGAGGAAGTGGAAGAGGGAGCAGGCGAGAGGAAGTGGAAGAGGGAGCAGGCGAGAGGAAGTGGAAGAGGGAGCATGCGAGAGGAAGTGGAAGAGGGAGCATGCGAGAGGAAGTGGAAGAGGGAGCATGCGAGAGGAAGTGGAAGAGGGAGCATGCGAGAGGAAGGGGGAGAGGGAGCAGGCGAGAGGAAGTGGAAGAGGGAGCATGCGAGAGGAAGTGGTAGAGGGAGCATGCGAGAGGAAGTGGTAGAGGGAGCATGCGAGAGGAAGTGGTAGAGGGAGCATGCGAGAGGAAGTGGAAGAGGGAGCATGCGAGAGGAAGTGGAAGAGGGAGCATGCGAGAGGAAGTGGAAGAGGGAGTGTAAAGAAACTCTGGTGTTGTGCTAATGAGCGCAGGTAAGAAGTGGGGCACGGTGCAACAAACACACACACACTTACACACTCTCTCTTTTACACACACACACCGCAGCTGAGTGCTCCCAGAAAGAGAGGAAATTAACCACACACTTCAAAAAGACAAATCCCTTGGAGGCACTGCACCTAACTGACAACGCCAGAAAATGTAAATGAGAGGAGAGAGGGGGGAGTGAGAGGGGGGGAAAGAGGGAGAAGTGTGAGAGGGGGGGAAAGAGGGAGAAGTGTGAGAGGGGGGGAAAGAGGGAGAAGTGTGAGAGGGGGGGAAGAGGGAGAAGTGTGAGAGGGGGAAAGAGAGGGAGAAGTGTGAGAGGGGGGGAAGAGAGGGAGAAGTGTGAGAGGGGAAGAGGGGAGAGTGTGAGAGGGGGGAAGAGAGGGAGAAGTGTGAGAGGGGAAAAGAGGGAGAAGTGTGAGAGGGGGAAAAGAGGGAGAAGTGTGAGAGGGGGAAGAGAGGGAGAAGTGTGAGAGGGGAAGAGAGGGAGAAGTGTGAGAGGGGGGAAGAGGGAGAAGTGTGAGAGGGGGAAGAGAGGGAGAAGTGTGAGAGGGGGAAGAGAGGGAGAAGTGTGAGAGGGGGGGTGAAGAGAGGGAGAAGTGAGAGGGGGAAGAGAGGGAGAAGTGTGAGAGGGGGGGAGAAGAGAGGGAGAAGTGTGAGAGGGAGAAGTGGAGAGAGGGAGAAGTGTGAGAGGGAAGAGGGGAGAAGTGTGAGAGGGGGAAGAGAGGGAAGAGGGAGATGTGAGGGGAAGAGGGAGAAGTGTGAGGGAAGTGGAAGTGTGAGGAAGTGTGAGGGGGAAAGAGGGAGAAGTGTGATGGGGGAAAGAGGGAGAAGTGTGAGGGGGAAAGAGGGAGAAGTGTGAGGGGGAAAGAGGGAGAAGTGTGAGGGGGGAAGAGGGAGAAGAGTGAGGGTGGAAGAGGGAGAAGAGTGAGGGTGGAAGAGGGAGAATGAGGGGGCAAGAGGGAGAAGAGGGAGATGTGAGGGGGAAAGAGGGAGAAGTGTGCGGGGGAAGAGAGGGAGAAGTGTGAGGGGGAAGAGGGAGATGGGGGAGGGGGAAAGAGGGAGAAGTGAGAGAAGTGTGAGAGGGGGTGAAAGAGGGAGAAGTGAAAGAGGAGAAGTGTGAGGGGGGAAGAGAGGGAGAAGTGAGGGGGAAGAGGGAGGGGGAAGAGGGAGAAGTGTGAGAGGGGAAAGAGGGAGAAGTGTGAGGGGGGAAGAGGGAGAAGTGTGAGGGGGGAAGAGAGGGAGAAGTGTGAGGGGGAAAGAGGGAGGGAGAGGGAGAAGTGTGAGGGGGGAAGAGGGAGAAGTGTGAGGGGGAAAGAGGGAGAAGTGTGAGGGGGAAAGAGGGAGAAGTGTGAGAGGGGGAAAGAGGGAGAAGTGTGAGAGGGGGAAGAGAGGGAGAAGTGTGAGAGGGGAGAAGAGAGGGAGAAGTGTGAGAGGGGGAGAAAGAGGGAGAAGTGTGAGAGGGGGAAAGAGGGATAAGTGTGAGGGGAAGAGGGGGAAGTGGGGGGGAAAGAGGGAGAAGTGTGAGGGGGAAGAGAGGGAGAAGTGTGAGGAAGAGAGGGGGAAGTGAGGGGAAAGAGGGAGAAGTGTGAGGGGGAAAGAGGGAGAAGTGTGAGAGGGGGTGAAAGAGGGAGAAGTGTGAGGGGGGGAAAGAGGGAGAAGTGTGAGAGGGGAAAGAGGGATAAGTGTGAGTGGGGAGGGATAAGTGAGGGGGAGGATAGTGTGAGAGGGGGTGAAAGAGGGAGAAGTGTGAGAGGGGGAAAGAGGGATAAGTGTGAGGGGGAGGGATAAGTGAGTGGGGAGGATAAGTGAGTGGGGAGGGATAAGTGTGAGGGGGAGGGATAAGTGAAGTGGGGAGGGATAAGTGTGAGTGGGGAGGGAGAAGGGAGAAGAAAGGGGGAGAAGTGTGAGTGGGTGAAAGAGGGAGAAGTGTGGGTTGAGAGGGGAGAAGTGTGAGGAGGGAGAAGTGTGAGGAAGTGAGAGGGAGAAGTGTGATAGGGGAGAGGGAGAAGTGTGATACGGGGAGAGGGAGAAGTGTGATAGAGGGAGGGATAGGGGGAGAGGGAGAAGTGTGATAGGGGAGGGGAGAAGTGTGATAGGGGAGAGGGAGAAGTGTGTAGGGGGAGAGGGGAATAGGGGGAGAGGGAGAAGTGTGATAGGGGAGGGGAGAAGTGTGATAGGGGAAAGAGGGAGAAGTGTGAGAGGGGGAAAGAGGAGAAGTGTGAGGGGGGAAGAGGGAGAAGTGTGAGGGGAGAAAGAGGGAGAAGTGTGAGAGGGGGAAAGAGGGAGAAGTGTGATAGGGGAGAAAGAGGGAGAAGTGTGAGAGGGGGAAAGAGGGAGAAGTGAGAGGGGGAGGGAGAAGTGAGAGGGGGGAAGAGGAGAAGTGTGGGGGGGAGGGAGAAGTGTGAGGGGGAAAGAGGGAGAAGTGGAGTGGGGGGAAGAGGGAGAAGTGTGAGAGGGGGAAAGGGGGAAGTGTGAGGGGGTGAAAGAGGAGAAGTGTGAGGGGGGTGAAAGAGGGGAAGTGTGAGAGGGGAAGAGGGAGAAGTGTGAGAGGGGGAGGGAGAAGTGTGAGGGGGGAAAGAGGGAGAAGTGTGAGAGGGGGGAAAGAGGGAGAAGTGTGAGGGGGAAAGAGGGAGAAGTGTGAGGGGGGGAAAGAGGGAGAAGTGTGAGAGGGGAGGGAGAAGTGAGAGGGGGAAGAGGGAGAGTGTGGGGGAAGAGGAGGTGTGAGTGGGGGGAAAGAGGGAGAAGTGTGAGGGGGAAAGAGGGAGGTGTGAGAGGGGGAAAGGGGGAGAAGTGTGAGGGGGGAAAGAGGGAGAAGTGTGAGGGGTGAAAGAGGGAGAAGTGTGAGGGGGTGAAAGAGGGAGAAGTGTGAGAGGGGGGCAAGAGGGAGAAGTGTGAGGGGGTGAAAGAGGGAGAAGTGTGAGTGGGGGCATTAGGGAGAAGTGTGAGGGGGGAAAGAGGGATAAGTGAGAGGGGAAAGAGGGATAAGTGAGAGGGGGAAGAGGGATAAGTGAGAGGGGTGGAAAGAGGGAGAAGTGAGAGAGGGGGCAAGAGGGAGAAGTGTGAGTGGGGGGGAGAAGTGTGAGAGGGGAGAAGTGTGAGGGGGGAAAGAGGGAGAAGTGTGAGAGGGGGGAAAGAGGGAGAAGTGTGAGAGGGGGAAGAGGGATAAGTGAGAGGGGGAGGGATAAGTGAGAAGGGATAAGTGAGATGGGTGGAAAGAGGGAGAAGTGAGAGGGGGGAATAGGGAGAAGTGTGAGAGGGGGAAGAGGGAGAAGTGTGAGAGGGGGAAGAGGGAGAAGTGTGAGGGGGATAGGGGAGAAGTGTTGAGTGGGGGAAAGAGGGAGAAGTGTTGAGTGGGGGAAAGAGGGAGAAGTGTTGAGTGGGGGGAAAGAGGGAGAAGTGTTGAGTGGGGGAAAGGGGAGAAGTGTGAGTGGGGAGAAAGAGGAGAAGTGTGAGTGGGGGAAAGAGGGAGAAGTGAGAGGGGGGAAGAGGGAGAAGTGTGAGAGGGGGAAAGAGGGAGAAGTGTGAGAGGGGGAAGAGGGATAAGTGAGAGGGGGAGGGATAAGGGAGGGGGAGGGATAGTGAGAGGGGGAGGGATAGAGAGGAGGGAAAGAGGGAGAAGTGAGAGGTGGAAAGAGGGAGAAGTGAGAGGGGGAAGAGGAGAAGTGTGAGAGGGAGGGAGAAGTGTGAGAGGGGGAAGAGGGAGAAGTGTTGAGTGGGGGAAAGAGGGAGAAGTGTGAGTGGGGGAAAGGGGAGAAGTGTGAGTGGGGGGAAAGAGGGAGAAGTGTGAGTGGGGGAAAAGAGGGAGAAGTGTGAGGGGGGGAAAGAGGGAGAAGTGTGAGAGGGGGAAAGAGGGAGAAGTGTGAGAGGGGGGAAAGAGGGAGAAGTGTGAGAGGGGGAAGAGGGAGAAGTGTGAGAGGGGGAAAGAGGGAGAAGTGCGAGAGGGGGGAAAGAGGGAGAAGTGTGAGGGGGAAAGAGGGAGAAGTGTGAGAGGGGGGAAAGAGGGAGAAGTGTGAGGGGTGAAGAGAGGGAGAAGTGTGAAGGGTGAAGAGAGGGAGAAGTGAGGGGTGAAGAGAGGGAGAAGTGAGGGGTGAAGGGGGAGAAGTGTGAGGGGTGAAGAGGGGAGAAGTGTGAGGGGTGAAGAGAGGGAGAAGTGAGAGGGGGGAGAAGGGGGAAGAGGGATAAGTGAGAGGGGGAGGGATAAGTGAGAGGGGGAGGGATAAGTGAGAGGGGGAGGGATAAGAGAGGAGTGGAAAGAGGGAGAAGTGAGAGGTGGAAAGAGGGAGAAGTGAGAGGGGGAAGAGGGAGAAGTGTGAGAGGGGGAAGAGGGAGAAGTGTTGAGGGGGGGGAAGAGGGAGAAGTGTGAGTGGGGGAAAGAGGGAGAAGTGTGAGTGGGGGAAAGAGGGAGACGTGTGAGGGGGGAAAGAGGGAGAAGTGTGAGGGGGGGAAAGAGGGAGAAGTGTGAGTGGGGGAAAGAGGGAGAAGTGTGAGAGGGGGAAAGAGGGAGAAGTGTGAAGAGGGGGGAAAGAGGGAGAAGTGTGAGAGGGGGAAAGAGGGAGAAGTGTGAGAGGGGGAAAGAGGGAGAAGTGGAGGGGGGAAAGAGGGAGAAGTGCGAGAGAGGGGGAAAGAGGGAGAAGTGAGAGAGGGGGAAAGAGGGAGAAGTGCGAGAGAGGGGGAAAGAGGGAGAAGTGTGAGAGGGGGGGAAAGAGGGAGAAGTGTGAGAGGGGGAAAGAGGGAGAAGTGTGAGAGGGGGAAAGAGGGAGAAGTGTGAGAGGGGGAAAGAGGGAGAAGTGGAGAGGGGGAAAGAGGGAGAAGTGAGAGAGAGGGGGAAAGAGGGAGAAGTGTGAGGGGGGGAAAGAGGGAGAAGTGTGAGAGGGGGAAAGAGGGAGAAGTGTGAGGGTGAAGAGAGGGAGAAGTGAAGGGGTGAAGAGAGGGAGAAGTGTGAGGGGTGAAGAGAGGGAGAAGTGTGAGGGGGTGAAGAGAGGGAGAAGTGTGAGGGGGTGAAGAGAGGGAGAAGTGAGAGGGGGAGAGGTGTGAGGGGGAAAGAGGGAGAAGTGTGAGAGGGGAAGAGGGATAAGTGAGAGGGGAGGGATAAGTGAGAGGGGGAGGATAAGTGAGAGGGAGGGGATAAGTGAGAGGGGAGGGATAAGTGAGAGGAGTGGAAAGAGGAGAAGTGAGAGGTGGAAAGAGGGAGAAGTGAGGGGGAAAGAGGGAGAAGTGTTGAGTGGGGGGGAAAGAGGGAGAAGTGTGAGTGGGGGAAAGAGGGAGAAGTGTGAGTGGGGGAAAGAGGGAGAAGTGTGAGGGGGGAAAGAGGGAGAAGTGTGAGGGGGGGGAAAGAGGGAGAGTGTGAGTGGGGGGAAAGAGGGAGAAGTGTGAGAGGGGGGAAGAGGGAGAAGTGTGAGAGGGGGAAGGGAGAGGGAGAAGTGTGGGAGAGGGGGGAAAGAGGAGAAGTGAAGAGGGGGAAAAGAGGGAGAAGTGTGAGAGGGGGGGAAAGAAGAGAGGGGGGAAAGAGGGAGAAGTGTGAGGGGGGAAAGAGGGAGAAGTGTGAGGGGTGAAGAGAGGGAGAAGTGTGAAGGGTGAAGAGAGGGAGAAGTGTGAGGGGTGAAGAGAGGGAGAAGTGTGAGGGGTGAAGAGAGGGAGAAGTGTGAGGGGTGAAGAGAGGGAGAAGTGTGAGGGGTGAAGAGAGGGAGAAGTGAGAGGGGGGAGAGGTGTGAGGGGGGGAAAGAGGGAGAAGTGTGAGGGGTGAAGAGAGGGAGAAGTGTGAGGGGGGAAAGAGGGAGAAGTGTGAGGGGTGAAGAGAGGAGAAGTGTGAGGGGGAGAGGGAGGGAGAGGGGGGAGAAGTGTGAGGGGTGAAGAGAGGGAGAAGTGTGAGGGGTGAAGAGAGGGAGAAGTGAGAGGGGTGAAGAGAGGGAGAAGTGTGAGGGGGGAGAGGGAGGGAGAGGGGGGACAGAGAAAAAAAACAACTGATCTGACTACAACGTTTCCAAATGTCTCTCCAAGTTGGTCCGTTGCAGAAAATTCGTTTTTTTTTCTTCTTTCCGACAGCACACATATTCACAAAAATAGCGAACACATCACTCATACATATGACCTTCTATCCTACACACACTTACCGGCAGTGTTCAGGCACGCACACACCCACACAACAGATTTGTTGAAAACAACATGTATACACACACACACACACCCAGGGTAGCCTCCGTGTGAAACACAACCCTCCTCCATCAAGGGGAAGCGTGATGGAGGGAGACCCTCACTGCCCCCACAACTCGGCCTCTATTATAACCAGCATGAGAGGAAGTCAGGCGTGCACACCACCCGCTCCACTGTTGGTCTAAGCAGCGGGAGCGTGTTAAAACATGTCCCCCAACAATAAGTGTGGAAGGGGGGCGCCAACCCAACCGCACAGCTAGTGGGACGGTTCCTCAGCGGTGTGCTCTCCCTCTGTGTTATGTGTGTCTCTGTGTGTGTCCAAAGAGATGCTGGTTCAGATGTACAGAACCAGTCAACAGTTTTGACACACTACTTGTTCAAGGGTTTTTCTTTGTTTTCTACGTTGTGGAATAATAGTGACATATGGAACCATGTAGTAACCAACAGCAACAAAAACCATGAAACAAATCCAAATATATTTTATATTTCAGATTCTTCAAAAGTAGCCACCTTTTGCCTTGATGACAGCTTTGCACACTCTTGGCATTCTCTCAACCAGCTTCATGAGGTAGTCGCCTGGAATGCATTTCACTTAACAGGTGTGCCTTGTTAAATAGTGGAGTTTCTTTCCTTCTTACTAATGGGGAATTTGTTTTGTGTATTTCATTTCCTCTACATTATTGTACGACTCCTTTGAGCCAATTAGTTGTGTTGTAACAAGGTAGGCGTGGTATACAGAAGACAGCCCTATTTGGTAAAATACCAAATCCACATTATGGCAAGAACAGCTCAAATAAGCAAAGAGAAACAACAGTCCATCATTACTTTAAGACATGAAGGTCAGTCAAACCGGAAAATGGCAAGAACTTTGGAAGTTTCTTCTAAGTGCAGTCGAAAAACCATCAAGCGCTATGATGAAACTGGCTCTCATGACGACCACCACAGGAAAGGATGACCCAGAGTTACAGTTCATTAGTTACCAACCTCAGAAATCGCAGGCCAAATAAATGCGACACAGATTTCAAGTAACAGACATATCGCAACATCATTGTTCAGAGGAGACTGTGTGAATCAGCCTCCATGGTCAAATTGCTGCAAAGAAACCACTACTAAAGGACACCAATAAGAAGACGACTTGCTTGAGCCAAGAAACACAAGCAATATACATTAGACCAGTGGAGATCTGTCCTTTTTGTCTGATGAGTCCAAATTTTAGATTTTTGGTTCCAACCGCCATGTCTTTGTGAGACACAGAGTGGCTACTTTGAAGAATACAGTATAACATTTGTTTAACACTTTTCTTTTGGTTACTACATGATTCCATATGTGTTATTTCATAGTTTTGATGTATTCACTATTATTCTGCAATGTAGAAAATAGTACAAATAAAGAAATTATTGAATGAGTAGCTGTCCAATTTTTTTAACTGGTACTGTGTATTTACTGTAAGTGTGCTTGTTTGTGAGCGTATTTGTAGTTGTGAGTGTGGGTGGGTGGGTTTCCTGTGCCTCCTAGTCCCCAATGACTATATTCAAGAGCTGTGAATAGAGGATGGTGAAGGTTTTGACTGTGAGGGAGTTCTTTAGTCTGAGCTTTTCTGAGAAGTAGGACAGTTTCTCAGTTTGGTCATGGTTCATTTCTCTCATCACAACGATTAGTCCAGCTGGTGGGGTAAAAGGTGCCATTCTGGGGTCAGATTGCTCAGTTTCTCAGTGTAAGATTCACTCTGACTGGAGGAGAGGGAAACTTAACCAGGAGGGAGACAAGGAGCCTCAGTGTACTGTTCACTGCTTAGTTCTGACCCCCAATTTAGTTTAGGATAATGAAATCAAACATTGACTGCTTCATAGCCTCCTCAGTATTTGACTGTGTTTACATTATGCAGATGTATTTAACTGCTACACAGCATGTGTTCCAAATGGCACCCTATTCCCTATATAGTGCACTACCTTTGACTGCAGCCCTGCAGAATATAGGGAATAGGCTGCCATTTGGAGCACACACGGTATGTCCCCAAGGGCGCACACGGTATGTCCCCAAGGGCGCAGCCAATCGGTTTAAAAACACCAGTAGTCGATCTAGCACATGAGAAAAAATATCCCGGTCTTGACCTGCCTCTCCCTGACTTCATGCTTGGCTGGCTCCACTGCAATGTTGCTCTATTTCCTCTGCAGAGAAAACCATGAAGGGCCATAAGGGGAGACAGAACGGGGTGAAGGAGAAGGGGAAGGAGCGGAGGAAAAGCAGTCCAGAGAAGAAGAAAGAGAGGTGGAAGCCTGACAACGGCTCCCTCCTCAAACAGCTAGGTAGGTCTGACACACCACGGGGGTTTGTGTTTGCGCTGCGAGTTTCCAGTCGAGTCGATGACGTGTATGACACCCACTCCCCCCCCTGAGTTGCTATCACACCTCCCCCGACTTGTCCAGGCTCGCACCATCTAGATCTGGGTGCTCATTCTACACCCTTCTTCTGAAGTGTGCACTTGCACACACTCCCTGTCATGGATTTAACAATGTTGGAGAGCCAATGCCTCCACCAATCCAAAGCATTCAAATCCATTACTGGGAGTGTGCAAGTGCACACTTTGGGCGAAGTGTGGTGGATCAGGATGCTGCCTCGGTCTCCTCTGTGGATACCATCTCTGGAGAATGTGTCGGTGCTGAGCGATTAGTACATTTTGAGGTTGTTTTATCACTTATTAACCATCATTTATTCACATGACTTTATTTCATCAAATATTTAATTTATGTATATATCTTTTATTTTTTGGTGACTTTATTATTTCATTCTAAGTCATTTGATCTCATCTCTACAGAGCTGCTGCCTGGGAAAAAATCACTATTTTAGTAGTTCTTCAAAGTAAATAAGGCATACTTTTATGCCTGCTGAATACCAACTATCAATCACTAAGTTAATGTATTTTCAGGTAGAGATACCTCCCGACGCAACAGCTGCTCTCTATATCACCTCACGATCGCATGTTCTTCTGTTTCCTGAGTAGCAGACCTAAAAAAGAAACAAAGCCCGGACAAGTAGATGCGCAATGGGTTGTGGTCATTGTAGTTAGTTTAGCACATAAACTGTTGTAATTATGTCAAATATTATCCTGTTGGAAACTACAACTCCCTACTTACTACATTGCACAGTTCAGGCTGGATCGGATTTATATCTAAGGAAACTGCAATGTGCACATTGAGCTTAGAAGAAAAACCAAATTAAATGGAATACAAATAATTGAATCGACGTCGGTCAATTAGTTAAAAAATAATAATAATAATAACCGACATTTTGGTTAATCGCTCGGCACTAATCAGTGTCCAAACTCTCCAGATCATGATGAAGATGCTTACAGTATCAACATTCAGGAGGAAAAGTCTTCCCACGGTTACACATACTCAACTAGAAGCATCCTTCATCCCCAGACAATCTGTAGAACCATTAACAGGGAATCGACTAGGAAACTGTTAGCCACTTTTGACATCTGTGGTTTACATCTTTTATCTGTTAGCGGACATCTTTTAGCGGACATCTTTTAGCGGACATCTTTTAGTGGCATCTTTTAGCGGACCTTTTAGCCATCTTTTAGCGGACCTTTTAGCCCTTTCATTGGAGCTGAGCCCCTTGGCCCCTTGGCCCCTTTACATGACATGGACAGGGCTGGAGGAGCCTTCATGTCCCCAGCCTTGGTGACAGTACCCAAGAATAATCGTATCCCAACGTGTGTCCACAGAGCCCTCGGCTCTCTTCAGAGCTCCCGTTGGACCGGTGCCTCCCAATGCCCGTCCTTCTACTTCACTCTCAGCTTTTCGTTGTGTTACCCCTCCAAAACCAGTGAGCAGGTGGACCTGGTGGAGAACTTGCACGTGGGAATCTATTGTTGACATTATAAGCGGTGCAGTATAGCACTACGGTGGTGCAGACACACACTTCAGGGTCCACCTATAGTACGTCACACAGCGACGATAGACTAACATCACGTTCAGTAGGCAGAGCGCTGACCTTTTTTTTTTTTAGGTCAAGGTAAATAAGTCTAACAGTGGCTAGCTGGGGGTTTCTTCCTGTTATATCTCTGTCAGACTGCTCAGTAGTGCTCTGACGACTCACAGGGCTGACTGCATGTCTACCATGTAGGAGCAAGTTGGTATACACTCCAACTCTACCTTTAAGCACTTAACCCCAAGTGTGTGTGTGTTTCTCAACAGAAATGGATGCTGTAGTAGTGCTGGTATTCTATTGTTCTTCTTGGGACACTGTTTGCACTCTCCTGTTGGCTGGTGTGATATACCGTGTCATTGAGAGATGCCAGTTGAGTCCTTGGTGATGCCAGATCAGATTTGGTCAGGTAGAGAGTTACTGAGAGGAGTTGCAACTATAGCCATGGAAAAGCATCTGTTTGCATGGCTTGGTGCAGGTGTAGTTTCTCAGGTGTACATAAAAAAAAAACAATGTCAATATTATTTTCAGGGTAAAAGGGGTAGAGGTTAATCCTCATGGTGTGGGCCCAGTGTCCCTGTCCGCCACCGTGCTTTTCTGAGCGCTGTGGGTGAGGTGTGTGGTGTTGCGTGCCCCCCTACTAAGGCAGAGCTGCTCTCTTAAATCCCCGGGCTTTAGCGTGTGTGACCTTCCCTCACGGAACAGGATAACCCGGGGGGTCAGAGGGTAGGGGAGAGCATCTCCAGATAAGGCAGTGGGACAGAGGCTGGTAGAGTTGCAAATAGCACCCCTTTCTCTATATAGTGCACTAGTTTTGACCAGAGCCCTTTGGGAATAGGGTGCCCATTGGGACGTGGACGGATACGGGCATCTGGCCCACGTGATAAGCCTGTTGTAACGTGACCCCTGGGTGGCAGACAGAGTGGAGTAGAGTACCTCTGAGTGTTGTCGTGGTGAAATAGACTGCAAGACCTTCTGGGTGTTGATATTGAGAGGGCTGGATAATTACTAACTCTCTCCCCAGACTGATACTTTGGGCATCATTTTAACACTTCATTTGTGTTTCCGCCTCTAAGTTCTTCAGGCATGGAGTTTACAGTGCTCTCCGTCGCTGACTAGCACTGCTCACTCCCCTCTCTTTCCCTCGCTCCGTGCGTATGCGGGGTTGTCAGGGCGACAGTTGGCACCTGAGAACAATTGGCACACTGTAGCGGGGCCTGCACAAACACAAGTCTGGCTCTGCCCCAGCCAGCGCATTCCTGGCTCTTTCTAGCCTAGCTCAGCCTCCCTCCCTCCTGTCCCTGCCTATCCTATCCTAGCCTTGCTTAGCCTCCCTCCCTCATGTCTAGTCTAGCTTAGCCTACCTCCCTCCCTGGCCCTACTTAGCGTAGCTTAGCCTGGTCTGGCCCTGTCCCAGCCAGTGCATTCCTAGCCCTACCGGGCCTCACCTAGCCTAGCGTGGGCTGCTACCATACCGCAGCAGCCTAGGCCCCGGGGCTGCTTTCACCGGGTCCACGGAACAGAGCCAGGAGAAGGGCTGCAGCCAGCAGACATGCGCAGCGGGGTGGGTTGGAGATGAAGAGGAGAGGTGGAGCAGAGTGGGTCACGACCAGCCCCCGCCCTCCCTTCTCTTTTCCAACTCTGCTCCCTCCCTCCCTTTCTGTTCCCCCCTCCCTGCCTTCTCCCTTCTCTCTGTTCCACCACCTCTCATTCCCTCCTCCCCTCTCGAGTCTCCTGTCTCCAGCAGAGGCGCTGGTGCTGTTGCTGCGTCATGGAAACGTCTGGCCAGGGGATGCTGATCCAATCACAGCAGCTCCTCCTGACCTCCTGGTGGGCACAGTGCCTTATGGACTGAAGGGGGAGGAGGGGGGGTGACTGGGTAGAGGATGCATCCCAAATATCACCCTAGTACCTATTTAGTGCACTACTGTGCCATTTCGGATGGACCCAGTGCCTTTCCAATAGGAGTAATCCGTTGCCGGGTGAATGGCGACGGCGATGCATTGTCCAACAAAAACACCCAAACCGTCTGTCTTTTTACATAAGCAACTCGTCGGAGAATACTTGACTTTAGTTGTAATTTTGATGGACAAAAAAAATGGACAATGATGTCGGTCATAGACGCATGAACACGGATGAAATCGTTGGAGTGTGGCCATTAGCCTTAGCCCCCCTAACAGGAAGATTTACCAGGTGATGACCCGGTCAGGAATGTTGAGGGTTGTGTTGGTGTGACCGCCTGGGCCCTATGTGGTCTATAGGAATCCGGTGCAGTTGAAGGTAGTGGGGAGGTAAGATGTGCTGACGAGCATCTCAGTTTGCGGGGAGAAGTACACTTGTTTTCCAATCTTCTCTCCCTCCGTCCCCACACCCCTACCTTGTGTCTCTGTGGTAAGATGTTGACATGCCCAGCAGAGAGCGTCTCTCAAGTTGATCCTCCCTGCCTCCTCTCCTCCCTCCCTGCCTCCTCTCCTCCCTCCCTGCCTCCTCTCCTCCCTCCCTGCCTCCTCTCCTCCCTCCCTGCCTCCTCTCCTCCCTCCCTGCCTCCTCTCCTCCCTCCCTGCCTCCTCTCCTCGGTTGTGTTCCTCCCATACTTCAATAGGGTCTGTGGTGGAATTAGCTCTCTGTTAATGACTGTGATTTAAAAATGCTATTCTAAGTAGGAGCTTCATCTCATTAAACAGGCAGGCTGGGTGTGTGGAGCTGGAGCCAATTGCACCACTGCTAATACTCTGTCCCTATGCCAGCCAGCACCTTACTCATCACCTGAGGAGATAGACAACACTCCACACCAGACAGAGAGACACACATTTAAGGAGGTGATTGTAGCTCGTTGAAACAACACCACACCTATAGGGTTTAACTGTATTTTCAGCAGGTGTACCTTTTTAAAAGAGGTGTGTGTGAACAGTGGCTCATGATGTTTTGGGTTGACAGGAACCCAGTGTGTTCCTGGTTTAGGGGCAGGGTTCGGGGGAGTGGAGAGTGTTACCCAGTGTACTGTCCCCTGATGCATCTCCCAGACCGTGGGAGAGGGACTTCATGGGTTTGGAATACGGGTGGTGGATGGAGCTCTGTCTCTAGGTGTGTTCTGAATAACGCCCTATCCCCGGCCTATGTAATGCAACCCTACGGGCCCTGGTCAAAAGTAGTGCACTACTTAAGGAATAGGGTCCCATTTGCGACACCGCCTGGCACCAGTGCGTTTCCCTCCCCCTCTCCGCCTTCTCTCTATTTCCTGTGAGAATCGGTGTTCCCGAGCTGCAGCGCGGCTCTGGCAGCCAACTCTGGGCCTTAATGACAGACAAGGAGCCATGCAAATCTCCTAATTATATACACACACAGCATGCATTGTCTCTAAAAGCTGCGTTTGACAGTGAACGTCCCTGGTGGTGATGGTGACAAAGCACAGACAGACAGACCGACGCAGAACGGGGCTAATGCATTGTTTAAACTCGCACAGGAAGTGGGGTAGATAGGGGGTTTGAGTCCCAAATGTGCCCTTTTCCCTATGTACTGCCCTACTTTTGACCTGGGCCCATAGGGGACTGGTTAAAAGTAGTGCACCATATAGGGAATATGTTGATATTTGGGACGCACACCCTACCGCCTGTTAAATGATTGATTCGTTGAAGGAAAGTCTGGTCAGGTTTAGCATCACGACTCGGACCACAAATCCCCCGTGCTGTACTTTGTCACCCAGCCCTACGCTGTGTCTTCCTATGTTTTACAGGTTTGTTCCAGACTTCCTCCCGGAAGGCTTTATGTTTTGGACGGAACAGTTGATCCTACTATCCATCCACAGACATTCATGAGATTTCAGAATCGTCTGTATAACAAGGGCGTCAAACTCTATTCCTGGGAGTGCCGTGTGCCTGCAGGTTTTCAGTCCTCCCTTGTTACTTCAGTGATCATTTAAGGTCAAGGATTCATCAAGAAGTCCCATTTAGCTGGTTCTCTAGGTCTTCATTGGGCACGAATTGAAAGGAAATCACACGGCCCTCCTGGAGTTGAGTTTGACGCTCTAGACTGGTCCTCTATGGTCCTCTCACCTGTCCATCTCTTCCCCCCAGGTTTCCCCAAGACCTTCCCTCTGGACAACTCGCTGTTTGACAGCTGGCTGGCCCAGTCGGTGCAGATCACGGCTGACGACATGCTGAGCCAGTGGGCCCTGGACGCCGGGCAGCACCGTGACAAGACGGCCAGCTTGCTGTCTGACCAGCTGCTGCAGGGAGAGGAGAGCCTGCTCAGCCTTATGATGGACCACTCCATGAAGTCTACCTGGAAAACCCCTCAGCTGGGCCGCAAGACCCGGGGCAAGCCCAGAGCCCGGGCCCAACACTCCCCCGCCGCAGCAACCACCCCGCCTTCTGCCACCGCTGTCAGTCCCACTGCTGCTGCCACCGCCTCCTCCACAGCCACAGCCAAGGGGACTCTGCTGGCAGATGACAGGCCAGGCCACGGGGCCCGTAGAGGGGAGAGGTCCCGGGGCTCCAAGGCCCTCCACCACCACCACCATCACCCCCAGACCAGGAGCACTGAGGCACCACTGGACCCGCCGCCGCAGCCGCCCACCTCCAAAATGGACTCCTGTCACATCTCGGAGGAGCGCGGCCCCTGGGACAGCCTCACTGGTACAGGGGCAGCGTCCGCCCCCACGCCGCCCCCTCTGGCCTCCTGCTCCCCCCCACAGCCCTGCATTAGTCCCGGGACAGTGCCTGAGGGGAGGTCAGGGGGGGGTCTCGGTCACCGCACGGCCCTGCGCCTCCGTCTGCCCCGGCAGGGTAAGTCCCGGGGGAAGGGCGGGGGTGGAGGGGGGAAGGAGGTGGCAGAGCGTCCCCTGGATAGGGAGAGAGAGAGAGACCCCCACCCAGTGAAGGAGACGTTGTCGCTGCAGGACCCCGAGACGGATGGCTACTTCTCTGACGCCGAGCAGAGCGACTCGGACACGCACTCCAGCGGCCGCAAGCTCCGCCTGGCCCAGTTGCATTCTGGGAGCGAGGACCTGCTGAGGAGGAGCGTGCTAGCGTTGTAGAAAAAAAACTGAGACGCTCTCTCTCTCTCACACACACACACACACACACACACACACACACACACACACACACACACACATCGTCCAGAAGACAGTGATTTCTCAGACTGACCGGAGCGCCATCCCAGCTCCCGCTACCATGGCTACTGTCTGTCCGTCTGTCCGTCTGTGCTTTTGATATTATACATGCCGTTCTTTTCTCTCTAGATCGCTTTAATGAACCAAATCTCTGTACTTCACTAGTCCTAAATCAGTCTCTCTGCTCTGTTCTGGGGATTTGAACGTAGCTGTTAGTCAGATAGCTACATACACAACGAGACCCTAGATGTTAGTAGTGCTTGTTAAAGTAACAAATGCTGTATGATGACGTAAGAAGACAAAAGAGGAAATGGATTTTGGACAATGTTACATTTGAGGTTTTATTTTGAAGTATAGCATGGCGGTGACCCATGTCATCAACCCTTCCTAGTGGTGTGGTCAGTGGTGACCAGCCGCTAGCATTGGGGTGAATACTTTGTGGGCATTATAAGCTGGTTCAGACGAATCTCTTCCTTTCTCTCGACGTAAGATGGATCCCGCGAGGCGATTCCTGGGATCTGATGTTTTTAAAAAGCCTTTCAGTTCAGCATCATTCTGAGAAATGTACAGAAAATATCAAACGAATATTAGCCTTTTAAAAGCACAAATAGCTAACGGGAACTGTAACACAAACATTGCGGCATAAACACGCACACTCTTTCAGACATGCACACCAGACGCATTACATACACACGCATACTCACACATACTCTAAACGACTCTGTCTGCATCCAGCCGTTGTAGAAACACACTGGTTGATAATTATGTCAGCTCTTCACTGACTCCTCACTCATCTTCCGTTTGGGCCTGAATCATTGGAGAAACAGTATTTTATCGTGTGCCTTCTGTCGCTCCCCCAAAATAAGTTTATCAATCACTTCTATAATCAGATTTGTAACAATCAAAAAAGGAACATCTGTTGTATTGGCCATCAAGCGTACTGAAACAGAGGGCTTCTCGGACCTTAATTGTAGTGCCTAAAAAAGACATGGAAATGCAGCTCTTGCCATTTAATCAACCCAACCGCATGCAAAGCCACACAGTTCTACCATATTTGTGCAAAGTGCTGCCCCAACAAAGCAACTTCTGGAGTCGTTGTTGCTCCAGTCAGACGAATCGTATAGTCAGCTACAGCACAGAGTTCTGGATTCTGACTACTTTTTTGAGTTCTTTGTAAATTTATGTTGTTTTTTTTTTCTTCGTCTCAGAGAGTTGTATTTTGTACTAAAAGCGGTCCACAGTATTTTCTCAGGGTTTAAAAAAAAAATATTAAAAAAAAAAATGTTTTTGAAGGCGACTAAGAAGGGTTGAAAATGTATTGAAATCAAAGTTAATCCGTAAATATATAATACCATATACAGCCTTTTCTACATATGATGGGTATGTATAGAAAAGGTTCCTTTGGCAATGCTCACTGTTTAAACTCTGACTACTACTGTGCTGAGAGCTTTTCTCATGTCTCAGTCAGTACACTACTACTAACCCACCTGGCTGTCTCCTGAGTTGATAATGCCAAAGAACAGTGTGTATAACAGACAGGGCACCATGCACTTACTCTGTCTGCGTCCCAAAATGGCACCCTATTCCCTGCTTAGTGCATAAGGTGCCATTTGTGACGCAGCCTCACCTGGGAGTTGTGCATTGCTCAGGCCTGCGCTGGCATGGTGTGACTCTGCCTTTTTAAAGGGGTGGCGGCGTCCTGACACCCACCACCACTATTCCACCTTGGACTCTCCCATTCCCTGCTCCCACAGGTGTGTTACTTACTGGCCCTCTGTGCCACTGACCTACTCTGGATGGAGTGGCCTACCCCCCCCCCCCTGGAGAGAGTTGAATGCTGCTGAACCGTGTGTGGATGGGCGGCTGATGGCTGAGCCCGCTGACAACCCCCAGCGCTGGTATAACAGGGTCGTAATGTAGAAGATGACTCGTTTTGTATGTTTGTTTTCCTGTCCCAGAGGGGACACAAGGATTCAGGATGAAACTTCCTAACGCAGCGTATTGGTCAGGTGACACTGTCTGTCTACAGCCAGTCTGGCTCCTTCCTTTCCATCCACCGCAGACCATTACAACCATAGAAACAGAATGAGTAGCACATTCTATTCATTCCTATTCTACAATCACATCATAATACCAGAAGAGCAACAATGCTCATCGTTGTCTGCAGATAGGTCGTCGGGGTGGGTGAGTGGGGTTAGCACTGTAGCAAACCCACAGAATCCACCCCACCACCTAACCCTTTACGTGTTGCTAAGACAATGAAATGGAAGCTTGGTTTCAATATTCAATATATACACAGATTTAGACTAGGCTGTGTTTTAGATGGGACCCTTCATATACGGCCCCCAACGTAGTAGAAAACAGGTTGT
>NC_068432.1:9047500-9051529 GCF_023373465.1 Oncorhynchus keta
TTTACATTGAATCTTTGGTGGCATCGTTTCAATTACACACAAAAGCTGTCATCGCTCAGAAACTGCAACATTGTTACCAAATTTGTTTATCAATTAAAGTCAAATTGAGGATTCACAAATACAACCACGTTTGAGTTGGCATTGTCTACTACCTCCATCTCATCAGATTTTTTCATTTTTAACCTTTATTCAACAAAAACCTTGTTGTAGAAATCTCACTCAAAATGAGACTTCTCCATTTTTATGGTTAAACTCTAAATTATTTATCCAACAAAACTAATTTAAGATTTATTAAAATCTTAATTATGTTTACTATTTCCTTCCAATTCAGAGCCCTATAGTGTGTCTAAGAATCTTGTTCTCTGTTTTGAATCCAAATCAATGCCATCTCCCATGTTGAATGGCATTGACCTCGTGCCAATGCAGTCAAAAGTAGTTTGTGGTATTCACCTGCTCCGGGGTGAAGTTTCCCCAGGTACAGATCTGGGATCAGTTTCCCCTCCCTCAATCCTAACCTTAACCATCTGTACACACCAACTTACACCAATTTATCCTCAACTAAAATGTTAGGCTAATGAAGTGGAATGAGTAGTTGATGATATTGTCAATTGGTCAATACTTGGCTAAGGATGAATGGGAGGGCCACTACTAGCCTTCACCGTGCTTGGTCCCCCTAAAAGGTTGCACTCGTTCAGTCAAGGGTTTAAAGCCATTGGGAGGGTGTATGAATTTGCTAGAGGGAGTTTCAACTATATCTCTCACACCTGTCCATTCCTTTTACATCCACAAGGTGAAGTGTATGAGTGTACACCTTGGGGAGAAAAAGCATTTGGGCTGTAGTCCTGAATCTCTCATTGTGTTTGAGAATGAAGGGTTCTAAGTACCAATGTTATTTACAATGTTTGTTATTTATTCATCAAAACACAGAACTACTGACCTTTTCATCTTCAATCATGACTTTAAGCACGCTGGGCTGTCAGGCAAGCTAGCACTTCATCGCTAACATTTTGAGAAGATAATGACTGTGGTGCTTTTCATTTCGATCCACCCAAAGCTGTAAACAAGGTCATAGAAAGCAAAACACATCCCATGTGGCGTTTTCGCTAATATAATCAGCTCCCACTTTGATAACTCATCGTAAGAAGCCAAAAACGGTCCACACTCCTGTTTTAGGTGTTCGCTAATCAGTGTGTCATTAACCTTGCTCAATAGCATCGTTTTCCATAAGCTGTCAGAGTAATTGATGTAATTGAACATTTGTGATAATAGAACTGTGAAAATCACTGAGCCACTCATGGTGAAATTGAACCCATTTGTGTCCAACGACTCACCACCAAATCCCCATAAATGTATGTTTGTTTCAGGAAAACATCACATTTTTGTCATTTTAGCAAGTACTCATCATATCTAGAGCAACTTACATCAAGTATTATTTCACCAACTAATCACAGAAACTAAATGGATGTCAATGATACTCATTGTTCTCCAAGATACATTTTTACCAGTCATAATCTAAATGGGACTGATTCTCTAGTTACTTTTACAAGAAATATTGAGAACATTTTCTGAGTGAAATGTGATTGTTTTTTGCAGGCGAGACGAGATTGAAAAGGAAAGAATATGTCCTCACTCCTCTGGATAAGCCACAAAACTATTTTCTCTGCGCCTTCATCGAATTCAGATGTTCTATTCATCTCATAACCGTGCCTTTACCATCTGTTTAATTCAACAGGAACAACAGAGGATGAGAAAGAAGCCCACATACGTTCCACAGCCAGCAAATCCATTTCCTCTCTAAATGAATTAAATTGAAATCTGTACCACCTGTCCATAGGATAAATTGGTGACTGCTCAATGGCGTTTCTAATGTTGCTGCTGCGATTAGATTTGCCCCTCATGAGTGGAATGTAATTATAATTTGTTGTACGAAGGCCCATGGTTTCCCTCCACCTATCAATCAATTACACACTGAGAAAATAACTAATTTCACACATCATGAGCTCAATGTAAATAGATGTACTATACGCCACACAAAGGAAAACATTGGATGATTGTGCTTGCAAAAGCACTGTTCATATACACACTGTTGAGAACATTCTGTGTAGTTATTAGAACTGAATGAAATGCTCAAAAGGAGGGCAGAATTGTTACAGATCATTAAAGAGCCCCCGAGGTGTTATGAGAGGTAGAGAGGGCCTCGCTGAGAAGAGGCTGAAAGAGAAATAACACTTTATGTTCAAACTGTAAAAAGTGCCTTGCAAAGTATTCATCCCCCTTGGAGTTTTTCCTATTTCGTTGCATTACAGCCTGTAATTTAAATGGAAATGTAATGGACATACACAAAATAGTCCAAATTGGTGAAGTGAAATGAAAAGAAAAAAATAGCTTGTTTCACAAAATAAAAACAGAAAAGTGGTGTGTGCATATGTATTCACCCCCTTTGCTGTGAAGCTCCTAAATACGATATGGTGTAACCAACTACCTTCAGAAGTCACATAATTAGTTAAATAATAAAGTCCACCTGTGTGCAATCTAAGTATCACATGATCTGTCACATGACAGTATATACACCTGTGCTGAAAGGCCACAGAGTCTGGAACACCACTAAGCAAGGGGCGCCATGAAGACCAAGGAGCTCTCCAAACAGGTCAGGGACAAAGTTGTGGAGAAGTACAGATCAGGGTTGGGTTATGAAAAAATATCCAAGACTTTGAACATCCCACGGAGAACCATTAAATCCATTATTAAACAACAAACATGCCAAGAGAGAGCTGCCCACCAAAACTCACGGACCAGGCAAGGAGGGCATTAATCAGAGAGGCAACAAAGAGACCCAAGATAACCCTGAAAGAGCTGCAAAGCTCCATAGTGGAGATTGAAGTATCTGGCCATAGTACCACTTTAAACCGTACACTCCACAGAGCTGGGCTTGTGGAGTGTACAGAAAAAAAGCCATTGCTTAAGGAAAAGACTAAGCAAACATGTTTGGTATTCATCAAAATGCATGTGGGAGACTCCCCAAACATATGGAAGAAGGTTCTCTGGTCAGATGAGACTAAAATTGAGATTTTTGGCCATCAAGGAAAATGTTATGTCTGGCACAAACGCAACACCTCTCATCACCCCAAGAACACCATCCCCACAGTGAAGAATGGTGGTGGCAGCATCATGCTGTGGAAGTGGTTTTCATCTGCAGGGACTGGGAAACTGGTCAGAATTGAAGGAATGATGGATGGCGCTAAATACAGGGAAATTCTTGAGGGAAACCTGCTTCAGTCTTCCAGAGATTTGAGAATGGGACGGAGGTTCTCCTTCCAGCAGGGCAATGATCCTAAGCATACTGCTAAAGCAACACTTGAGTGGTTTAAGGGAAAACATTTAAATGTCTTGGAATGGCCTAGTCAAAGCCCAGACCTCAACCCAATTGATAATATGTTGTATGACTTGAAGATTGCTGTACACCAGCGGAACCCATCCAACTTGAAGCAGCTCAAGCAGTTTTGCCTGGAAGAATGGACAAAAATCCCTGTGGCTAGATGTGCCAAGCTTATAGAGACATACCCCAAGAGACTTGCAGCTGTAATTGCTGCAAAATGTGGCTCTACAAAGTATTGACTTTCGGGGGGTGAATAGTTATGTAAGGGAATACCCCCCTGTATTGGACAAAAATGAATGGCATGTCATTGGCATCGGACAAACCATATACACATTGGCCAATACCACCCAATTCGGCGTTGATTCATCCAAAGTGTATTGCAAATGCCATATGGCAATTGCCAGTTGTAACACTTTAAAAATTCAACAGGGGGCAAATGCGCTCCACCGGGGTTTTTCTATTGGATATGTAACCCAAATTAATGTCAAAGTAAAATTTTGAAAAAATGAAATTTTTTCAAAACTTATCACCCATTAAAAGTGCTTTCTGGACCGTTTTTCGAAATTCTTTACGATTTTTTTTGTCAATTACACATGTGTAAGAACTGTATGAATATACTTTTGTCCAATTTTATTATCATAATTTTTTTAATT